>NW_024039594.1:292500-299966 GCF_016077235.1 Cyprinodon tularosa
GTGTCTGCAATGGTAACTGCGTTATAGTTACAGTCAAGTAATTAGTTAGATTACTCGTTACTAAAACAAGGTAACGGCGTTAGTAACGGCGTTACTTTCAACGCTGTTACTCCCATCACTGCTTAAAACCGAGAAAAGTGTTTCCCAACTAGGGGTATGTGTACCCCTAGTGGTCCGATTGTGCATTGCAAGGGGTACATGAAAAATATTTTATTTCTTAAGTAAAAAACTAAAGTAGAGCTGGGATCTGTTCTACTTTAGCAGGACCAAAAATAACAGATAAAGCAAGCTTTTATCATCCAAAAAGTAAGTTATTGTTATATGTTTGAGTTCACCTTCAGCTGTGGAACACATCCAAACCAGTCAGAGGAACAGACTGGATGCCAGAGCATTTTTATAGTGTGCTGATACATGAAACCCTCAAATAAAAAATAAATTTTATTTTCTTTGTACCATGACCATAGCATCTGTCTGAAAGCTGCCCAAACTTAAACAACAAACTTATTGACAGATTTCCCGTATGCAGTGCTATTAAATGAAGTGAACGTATTCTTCATGCTAGAAAATAACAGCCAGTGCAAATGCTGTTCTCCACTATGAAGTTGCATAAGCTGTGTTATGAAACCAGCAGAGACTGAGCAAACTTCAAGCTCATCTGGAAAAACACAAAGAACTCCCATAACCCAGCGTGCTCAAAGAGCACAGAAACACAGAGAAAATGGAATGGACGAGCGGAGCCCTTCATCTTAAACTCATAAAGCACATGAAGCTCTTTCTGCTGCCGTTGTTGTTATCACCCTGTGAGCGAATTGCTGCGCTCCCCTCAGCTCTCATGTGTTTTAAAAAGTTCAACTTAGTTGGTTGAGCTTTGCTGCAGCGCTTCTGTTCTGCTGCTTTGTTCTGTTTCTGACCCCATACCATCAACAGCTGGACTTTGCTCCATGGATCCTCACCAGCCCGGCTCTGCAGCACCAAAGCCTCTCCTAATTGCCGTGGACTCTCTGCTCACCGACCGCCTTCTGTCTTGGAAAAGAGACCATGTTTGTAGCTGCCTGTTCAGCTTTTATCTATATTTTAAGCCACACACAAGGTGTAGAGTCAGCCTGGAGGTTGTTACCGGGGCCCGTGGCTGCATAATTCATGGAGAGGAGCTGCCCGCTGCAGTGGCTAAATAAAAGATCTGGATAGCAGGACTGAGCAGCAAGCTGTACCTGCCCCTGCCACCTTTGTGTGAACGCTGGTGTGTGTCTGTTTGACTTCAGATTGTGTTTCTCTATGCTTTCACCATAAACCCTGAGGTGAGATCAATACCAACCTGTATGACATATGCAGAGATGTGCATTCTTCCTGCAGAGTGCTCTGTGTTTGGGCAATGTAGGGCAATATGTGCAATAAGCTTCATGTTGTGCCTTTACTCTGGAAATGTACCTATGCAGGATGAAATACTGTCATATGATGTCATTTTTTTATCAGCCTTTCCGCCTTCTGCTAATATTCCTACCCCAACACTTTTAAAACAAGGCACAGATTTTCAGGGATGCATATGATGGCATATATGATTCCTCTGGCTTAAAGGTATAGAGGAGGATCTTTTATTTCCAGGTGGATCATCTCTCTCAGTGGTCCTCCTAACTGTCAATCATTCTGGTGATATTTTTACGTAAGGCCGTCCTACGTGCTCGTCCCGTTATCTTTTTCTGCGCACTTTCAGGCGTATATCTGTGGTGAGCTACGGCTTCAGACAGTCATTGAAGCTCACCTTCCTCACCGCGGTTCTTTGAAAATGGCCGAGGGTCAGAGGAGAAAAATTGTCTACCAAGTTTATGAGAAGAAAGGCCTCAGAGGAGGCAGATATATCCCAGAATGCTTTGCGCGGAGAGCTCTCCTTGTAAAGCATTCTGGGATTTGCTCTCACAGCGGCCCGCTGTCGCCATAGGCTGTCGCTACCCCACAGCAGCGACTAATAACAAAGATGGCGCAGACACCGCAAGGTGGAGAAAGAGTAACGTCACCAACGGAGCAAAAATTAGTGATCATCTGTCTGAACGGTCAGTTAACGGAATTCACTATAAAGTCCCCGCTCTATATAGTGATGGAGGGATTTAGGGCGGACGTTCAGACACAGTAAGCTGGTATGAGAACAACTTTTAAACAGAGCGTGCACAAGCCCATTTCTCCTCGTGCACGCTCTTGCACGCGTTTAATAGGCGTTCCCTCTCAGGAGCGGGTACAGGGTTGTGCATGTGAATTTTTTTAAAGGAAAAGTTCAGTCACATTTAAAATTCAAACTTCTGAAAGTTCTTTAAATCTGAAATGATTCCATCCTGTTCAATAAATGATCAGTGTTTTTAATTCAGAGTAATTTTCATGTGAATGTGCTTTACTGGAGGCATCCATGTTTGTCAAAGAACACTACTGCCACCTACTGGTTTGTGACGTCACGGTGCGGTATCGGCTGTTGATCAAGTCCCAGTGCTCTATCTGGTGTTTGTGTCATGATGTGGCCTGATTTCCTTTATATTCTGTTCAGCCTGAGCATTTGGAGCCAGATCATTATACGTATAGGCTATATATTTTTTCTGTTCAGTCTGTCTGTTCTGTTTATTCCATGGTTCATGTCTTGGATCCTGACAGCCAGTGGAAAGAGGTTTTTGTGTCTGCCTTGTCTCCTGATCGTCCACCGTTCCTCCCCTACAAAGTTCTTTGGGTTTTTGGCGAGGTTCAGTTTTTATCCAGTAAGCAAGGCTCCAAGGAGGAGACCAGTTTAAAGGTCCTGCTCAAGTTCTGGTTCCACGTCTTGTCTCTGCTACCCTCTACCACTGAGCCTACCCGTCTGCACCTGATCCCAGTCTGCTCCTGTGCGTGTCCAGACTCAGTCGGACTCGCCAAAAGACAGGATGGATGGAGGACAGGCCAAAAGATGGCCTGGGAGCTTTTGGATGCCTGGAACTTGGCTCATCCGTCTCTTCCTCTCTTCTTCAAGTCCTCCGGGGCTGCAGCACCGGGGACCCTCTGGGTGACGCGAGCCACGTCGGTATTCACTCCAGCGGCTGGATTGCGCCCCTTTCCAGGGAGATGGACTGAACTGTTAAACCAGGTAAGTGACCAACTCTGATAATCAGACTTGGTCACTGCTTGTAAAGCGGGGAGAATGGCGCTAGGCTTACCCCACCATGACATCACTGCTGGAAGATGGCAGGAGGGAGGGGTTACTTTATTTGGGCCAAAATGGCCGCTCCCAGACTCAGTGATTGCGATGTAAATTTTTTATTTATTGATTAATGCTTAATTCATTAAATCACCATAAACATATTGTTTTAGGTATAAATAATGATCAATAGGTTATTCCTTGCTGACTGGACTTTTCCTTTAAAGTGGAGAGGGCGGGTCTTCTCAAAAAAATCCCTAAAGTCCTCCACAACACCTTTAACTAAAACCCACAAAGTTAAAAAACATTCCTGATATTGACAGATTACAGCTTCTATTTAAAAGATCTATCTAATTAAAAGACTCAAAAACAAAAGGTTTTTAGCAGATTTGTAACACTTAAACTGTCTACGATACAAAGTCTCTCTGGGGTCATATTTTAGGATTATGTACTGCTTTGTAATTTATGGATTCCATTTTGTTTTTGTTCATTTAGACTTAAAAGACATTGCTTTAAGCCAATGGAGAATATTTCTTATTAGGACTCAATTCTAGCTATTTATTAATGTTTATATGAAAACTTTAACAAACAATTTTTCAATCAACAGTTCAGTTGCTAGAGGCCAACCTGCATGCTAACATCTTGCTGAAGCCCAAACTGACCAACAGAAGGGAGGAAGAACTGTTATATAATGTCTGCGACTTGCCACGGTTCCACATGTGGGATGGGTCGGTCTGACCTCTGATATTTTATTTCACCTCTCTCGCTTAGAGCTGCAGAATAGAAGTCCTGATCTGTTTATTGGATGATAAATATGCAAGCAGCGGCGCACTGAGTGATGCATGGAGTTGGTTACACCAGCATAGAAAATACCCAAACCTACCACAGACTGGCTGCTGATTATTTTTGTCTGATCCATCAGCTAATCTTTTCATTTTGCCATTATTCCTGCTTTTTTATTTCTCCAGCATCTCTCTTTGTCATGCTCCACAACAGCACAAACATCTCTCTCATTCTCTTTGTTCTACGTATCATTCCTCCCTGCTATTCTCTGGAGCAATGCATGTCAGGTATAGCTGTGCTTCGTGGGAACAGAAGATGCTGAGCCGGTCAGTAGGGGGGCTCCAGAGGTCGGCTCAGACAGGGAGAAGCTGGGGAAGGTTCAGCTCCGGAGGGGAAAACGGCACGTGGAGATATGTGGATCAGCAGCAGCAGCTGGAGCACCGCGGGAGAAGGCCTGATGCCTGGGATGCAGACAGGCGAAAGAAAGCGGTGAAGGAAGAGGTCTGCAGGTTGATCTCCATAAAAGCCTCTGTTCTGGCAGCAAGTGCAAATTATTACCAGCGTGCTCAAAACAAGGGCTTCGCTTCAGGGTGAGCCACCCAGGAGAGCTGCTAGCCTAGGGCGATTTTCAGAAGAAAGTAACATGGGAGAGGAATAATAGGAGATAGGTGTACACAGAACAGGGGGGGTACGAGGAGGTGCTGCATGGGTTGAGGGTTGTGGAGATGTTGTTGGGAAAAGTTAAGAGGATTTTTTTATTCTCCTGTTTTCCAGTCTTGCTGAATGCCTGCCTCACAGTCTCATCTGCCCCACACTCATTCAGAGGCTCTTCATGCTTTCCACCAGACTCCTAACCTCCCAGGTCTTTCTTGGCTTTTTTTTGTTCTCCCTGTCAATCCTCCTATGTTCTGCTCCATTTTCCTTCCTTCCACCAGACCATGCGGAGGGATTGTTTGCAGAGATCTTTCGGCACGCATGTTGCTCCTTGAACCAGTCAGAGGCTCCGTCCTCTTCTCAGCAGGCTTTACTTTCACTTTGCTCTCTAATATTTTACATCGTTATGATTGCAATCAGTTAAAGGATAAACAATTCAGACACATTTTTCATTCAAAAACAATTGCTATAAAACTGATGCAAGCCTGCCCCAAAGATCACAAAAATAAACCAATATTTATAATCCTTCAGTAGCCTAGGCTGCACTGATGAAGATTAGTGAAGACTGTCTATCTATCTATCTATCTATCTATCTATCTATCTATCTATCTATCTATCTATCTATCTATCTATCTGTCTGTCTGTCTGTCTGTCTGTCTGTCTGTCTGTCTGTCTGTCTGTCTGTCTGTCTGTCTGTCTGTCTGTCTGTCTGTCTGTCTGTCTGTCTGTCTGTCTGTCTGTCTGTCTGTCTGCTGTAAGATAGACAGAAGGACAGACAGGTAGATAGACTTTAATAACTCCTTGATCACTCTTATATCCATTTATATTTTTATTTGTCCTTTTTGTTTAAAGGTTTTAAAAAAGGAGCATGTAAGTTTGATTAAATAGTATAAATTCAGATCTATATATAATTTCCTTAAATGTGATATTTTCTGGAGATAAAGGTGTCTGCCCAACAGTAACAGTTTGTAGCCTTTAAGCAACCATTAGGACTTTGCATGCGTTGTCTATAGCGTTGATGTTTCTGCTGTTCGCAATTAGCTTTGATACGTTTAAGGTCGTTCTCCTGTCGCAGTCGTGTCAAAGTTTTAACTAAGTAGCTCCTAGCACTAAATAAAATACTTTGAAAATCAACATTTCCAGCCAGTAGTGTTATTGGAATCCAGGAAAGATCGTATTACCTTTGTAACATTCAGAAAATATGGATATTTTGATGCCGAAAAATTAATGTCAATATAATAACAAGAAACACCAACTTGCCCGAAATTATTAAGAAAAATAACAAAAGTGCGTCTAGAGGAAATTCATTAAAAAAAATCTCTGAGAGTGAACGAAAAAAATTAGTTTTGGTCCAACATAACCTTAGAAGCTTTAATGCTGATACTGGCACTGACATTTTTTTAGTTTATAAACCTAAATATAATTGTTAACTAGACTTATTAACTTTTCAATTAGATTTTCACTTTTTTTTCTTGCCTTGTTAACTTTTAATTCAACTTATTTTCCAGTCGGAAATCTATCATTCAAGGGCTCATCTAATTGGTCAAATGCCAAAATAAGACATACAGCAGGATCTATGATGAATGACTGGATATAGATCTTGTGCTTCTAGACCTCACTGAGGGACTAGAAGTGATCCAAACTTGCCCTATAAAGGGTTAATTTAAAGTAAAGACTTTATTCTGCATGAACTTTGTCCAACACATCCCATTGCATGATGCTGACACCACTCTGCTTGGAAGCTGCATATTTATTAAGTTTGAAAGCTTGGATTGACTCATCAAAATGTAAATATACTCAATTGAGGATGTGACACTGGTGCTTCAGCTTTGGCCATTTAATGACAGGGTTTGAACCCTGGTCTATAGCACATTTCTCCTTATCTAAAGCAGACTCTAAAATAAAAGGAAACTCCTGTTTGATGCTATACGTTGTTGGGTAACTTCTTTTTTCTAAACTGCTGTTGTATGTTTTCTCCTCCTTGTAAATGTATCTTCCTCCGAGGTGTTGGAAGACACCATCTCAGCCCTTGAAGCCTTTCTCTAACCCTAAGCCTACCCTGGAACAAGCGAAAACTAAAACTCTTCACGCCATTAAAATGTCCTCCTCTAACAGAGATAAAACTTAACTGAGGACATGAACATCCTCTCTGAAGCACTTACCGCTCTCCTCCTCACCCACCCTCGCTCTCACTGATGTGAAGCCCACAGGCCACGGCGTACTCTGACTGATATACATCCTGACATGCTTAACGGGGAGGCGGCGCAGCGCTGCCCGTGGCAACCTGGAGAAACATGCTAATAGCGAGGTGCATTAGTGCATCTGCAGACAGGACAGCTAATCAAAGAGGACATTTGTCCCACTCTGACTCTTAAGCACTGAGAGTGGATCTTCCATCACTTTCTCCTCTCAAACAGCCTCCCCAGTACCAACATCACTACACACACTTCTAATTACGCCATCTATAGATTCCTCACCTCCCAGAGGAGTGCAAAAATGTTTGTTTATGTAAAGAGCTTTCACAATTTAAAGAACAAAGAAGTTCAGTAGACCCTGAGCTGTGCTGACAAATTCTGGATCATTTCAAAAAGTATATACATATACAAATATATTAATATACCATCAATAAAAAAAAAGTTATCAAGACATAAAACGCTTAAAAATATTCTCGTATGCCTAGTTACCTTTGCCATGCAAAAGGTTCAACAATGTTTGCTTTGCTAAAAGGAGACAGGAGTACCTGGAGAGAACCCAGAAATGCTCAGAGAGAATATGCAGACTAAATGCTGAAAGACCCCGGGCAAGGAATCGAACCCGGAACCTTCTTGCTACAAGGCTGCAATGCTACCCACTGCCTCACTGAGCAGCCGGGCTAAAAATA